>NC_140589.1:716989579-717014579 GCF_964204655.1 Triturus cristatus | reverse complement strand
TTTCACCATGTGAAAAAGCCTTCTGCTGGGATATCATGATTGAGAGAAAAATATTTTCTCATGCTTTTACCACAGAGGTTTGGAAGGTGATCTATAAGCTAAACTGAGAGTTTATTTTCTGTAAATTCACATTATCTTTCTCAGTCATGTGAGAATGAAGTCTGACATTCTCAGTAAAACATGTACATCCAACAAGGGCAGAGACTGTCAGTTGATTCCTTTGTGTTCTACTGCAGCTTTCCAGAGTGTTCCAAAGAACTACTAGAGCGCTAACCGTCCTACTTATGATAAATGTATGGCACACCTGAAGCCATCTTGCTTGGATTAAAGTGGTAACTCTTAAAACATTTAATTTAAAAAGGAACAAAATGAGGTGGTTCATTTTTCCATAAAAAGAATGATTAGTGCTGCATAAAGAAAAATTAGGGCACATTTTGAGTGACTTCTCAAATCCTGGCATGCAGACTGAAACATGCACTTTCAATACCAGCAGCAGTTTTCCCTGGTGAGCAGTAGCTTTACTACAGTGATCTAATGAGCAAAAAGAGTGCTAACATTCTGATTTTATGGCAAATGTGTGACACATTTGAATGCCTTCTTGATGGAATCAAAGTAAAAAACTGAAAGTATTTCCTACTGAGGAGACTGCAGTAAATGAGGAAATTAGGAAACTTCATAACAAATAAGTCTCCCAAGATGGCCACCAGAGACAAAAGAGCCCAAATGTAGCCCAAATATCACCCAGATGTAGCCCAAGTATAGCCCAATGACAGAATGTCCAAGAATGTTCTTAAAAACAACTAGAGCACTTACTGTCTTCATTATGACAAAAGTATGGCACACCTGAAGCCATCTTGATTGGAATAAACTGGTAACACTTAAAACATTTAATTTAAAAAGGAACACAATGAGGGGGTTCATTTTGCCATAGAAATTATGATTAATGCTGAAGAAAGAAAATGAGGGCACATTTTGAGTGACTTCTCAAATCCTCTTCTATTTCATTAAAAAATTCTGACATGCAGACTGAAACATGCACTTTTAATACCAGGAGCAGACTTCCATGGTGAGCAGTAGTTTTACTACAGTGATCTAATGAGCAACTAGAGTGCTAACATTCAGAATTCATGGCAAATGTGTGACATATCTGAATACCTTCATGATGGAATCAAAGTAAAAAACTGAAAGCATTTCCGACTGAGGAGACTGCAGTACATGAGGAAATTAGGAAACTTCATAACAAATAAATCTCCCAAGATGGCCACCGGAGACAAAAGAGCCCAAATGTAGCCCGAAATCACCCAGATATAGCCCAAATATAGCCCAATGACAGAAGTGTGCAAAACACTTATTATTTTGTGTTTTTGCAGTGTTATATAGTGCAGACTTGTCAGGTATTGGAGTGCTTTACATGAGCATTGGTTACATCACACAAGAACAAATTCATTTTGGTTGTAGACATGGGGAGACTAAGTGATTTGACCAGAATCACAGAATGTCGAGCTGAAGCAGAAACTTCAACCTGGTTCCCCAGTTGCAAAGTCTGCAGTTCTGGAAGTAACACCACATCCTCTCCCCTAAGTGCAACATTTAATCAAGTTGTCAACTAGATAAAAAAACATAAAGATAACAAATAATTTAAAAGTGCTTTGTCGCTATTTGAAAACTCAGAAAATATGTCCTTATTTTAGTCTTTTAGAGCACTAACCATAATTTTGATGCCAATAAGACCCTCTCATATATGTAATTTCTAAAGGAATGCTCTAGGTATTACAGTTTTGATTACATCAAGATGATGTCAGGCGCTCCACACTTTTGTAATAAATATAGAATGTTAGCAATCTAGTTGTTCATTAGGATACTGTTGAGAGGCAGAGGCCAGGGGCACGGACTCTGAAAATTGAAGGCAGGTAGAAGGGTGCAAAGGCAACAATTTAACCACACTGAGCAGGCAGGAAGGGCCGTGGAAGCACAACAGACTATGGAGGGCAGTGGAAAGGGGGGCAGGGGCAACAAACCAACAATACAGGACTTGCAAGAGAGGCTGTTGGAGGGAAGATCTATTACGGGTCAAGGAAGCTAGGGGCGGTCCCCAGAGCCCCGGGAGCCACCACAGAACTGAGCAGGAGAGTGAGTCAGGGACAAAAGGGGCACCTTAATTTGAGCCGGGGTGCCTAGGAACGCTTGCTCCAAAAATGAAGAAAACAGACATATGAGACATGGAATTGGAGGCAGAATACAATGGCAGTTTAATGAGAAGATGCAACTTCAAAGAAACCGCAGAATAGAGACCTAAAGTACAAAATACAGAATCCAGATAATCATACAGCTGTCATGATATTCTCTGTATCTCAATTAATGGACTGACAGAGAGAGAGAGAAAACACATCTATAAATGCATCATGAGAAACAAGTAACACCAAGGAAAATGTTACCTAGGGACACTCACATTTACTCTTAGAGCAAGCATTCCTGCAATTACAATACAACATCTTTTAAATGCAAAAGTAAAGAGAACAATGGTTAAACATAACATGACATTTCATATAGGTAAAATAGAATAAGATACTTCAAGCAAAGCCGAGCAAGACATTTTAAGCAAAGGAAGACAAGAGCTCCCAGTTCTTGGGGAAAACCTGCACAGCCTGTTAACCTACATACAGACGGCGAGGTTGTCCGTCGATATCTGTGGGTGCTCCCTTTTTATATCATTTTGTGGGCTCCTTTGCACGCTACATCTACCTACGTATGCTACCCAAAAGCTTCGTCTGCAGATTTTACCAGACATTTCTTCATTTACCCACTTAATGCTGACAATGGACTGGGTGAAAAGGTCAGTCTCTCAGGCCAATCGCTTATCGTAAGTTCCATAGAGCAAGCAGAAAATAATGGGTATTGTACAGGAATTCAATATATTCATGTATAAAATCTCCTCAGTTCTCCTAACTTGACGCTCTGCGGTTGCCACTTCCTTAAAAGCGGGAAACCTGCCCAGGAAGCAAGTACCAGTCCAGGATGCAGCCTACTGTATGTCGACAGCTTCAGGGGGATGTTGAACTTTGATACCGAGCACGGAGCACTCGGTTAGGGTGGGGGCTACTAGTTTGGAGCAGAAGGCCTCGCAGACCTGCCTTCAGACTGCTATACACTAAAATTGCAGAGCTATGGTCAATTTAACAAAGAGGCCTACATATTGAACAGAAGGGCCTACACAGGGGTTTTATGCTGGCTGAGTGGTAAGGATGTCTCAGGATAATTATATAGCAACACAGGACTCGCTGGTCGATTTAATACGGCCTACAAATGCGGCTGGCAGGGCAAGGACAAGGGTCTCATACTTCAGGTGTGGACAGAACGGGCCAGGGGCCCCCTGTGATACAAAATCTACCCTCCTTCAAGGCTGTGGCAATGTAATAGACCATTGTGGGCAGAAGGAAGAGGCAATGGTAGTACAACCATACATGCCAACAGACCCGATTCAGCCAGGAAATGTCCAATGTTTTTAAGCTCAAATGGGCTTTATTTGATCTGTCTCCTGTCTACAATATCCTCTTTTTCAATGTAACTCAAAGGGGAAAATCAATACCCCAGTTTTTTTTCAAAATCTCCCTCTTACCAAGTTCAAAATGTTCGCAAGTATGGTACATTGGATCATGGAAGGAAATGGGATAGGGACATGGACTTGGATAACAGAGGACAGGAGAGACATGGAGAGGTGCACCAAACTGACCCTGCAGGGCAGGCATCAGGGTTTGCAGCAGCACAATACACCACACAGGGCATGCAGGACGGGAGTGCAGCACAACAATCCATAGAAAGCAAGAGGGAGGGGACAGGACCATGCACATGGACAACAGAGAACAGAGGGGCAAGAGGCAATGGTAGCTAGCTGACCATAATGGACAGACAGGAGAGAAGGCTGCAGCATAACAGACCATAAAGGGCAGGAGGGACGGATCAGGGGCATTACAATGGAACAGACAAGCCAGGAGGGAGGGAGTAGGGGTCTGCACATGTAAACAGAGGGCTGGGGGCAAGGGGGCAGGGCAGGAGCAGCAAGATGGCCATGGAGGTCAGGCAGGATGGGCACTAGAAGCAAGACACAACATGAAGAGCAACAGTGAGACTGTGATGGCATATACACAGACCATGGAGGGAAGGTGGGAGGGGGTCAGGGGCAGCTAACTGACCACACAGGGAAGGTGGGAGGGGCCATGGCAGCACAGAAGACCATGCATGGCAAGTGGGAGGGTTAGTGGCAGCACAATGGCTATGATGGGCAAGAAGGAGGGTGCAGGGGCATGCACAAAGGACGATGGAGGATAGAAGGGAGGGTCAGGACCTGTGCACAGACAAGAAAGTTCAGGGGAAGGGGCCTCACAACAGACCACACGGGGCAGGCAGGAGGAGCAGTTGCAGCACAACAGACCAGGGAGGGCAGAAGGGTGTGGCAGTACAATGGACCATGTAGGACAGGAGGAAGAGGATAGAGGCATGGCATGTGGACAGGCAGGGTGGAGGTGGCAGGGACAGGTTACAGTCATCTGACAATGCTAGGCAGGTGGGAGGGGAGTGGCAGCTCAACAGAACACTCAGAGTAGATAGGAGTGGCAGGTCCATGGGACATGGTGGGCAAAAAGGATGGAGCAGGGGCATGCACAAAGACATCGGAGGGCAGGGGGAAGGAGAATAGGGGCAGCAAGCTAAGCACAGAGTTTAAGCAGGAGGTCAATGATGGGGCATAGAATTGGGCAATGGAGGGCAGGAGGAGTGGACTGGTACATCATACTAAATTGAGGGCAGTGGCAGCACATCAGACCATGCATGGCAGGAGGGAGGAGGCTAGTCCATGGATTCACACAACAGAGGATAGGGAGGAGGGGGATGGGGCAGCAAGCTAACTGTTCAGAGAAGGCGGGTATTAGAAACTTTATTGCTTTTAAAACATTTTGTCTGTGCAAACTACTTAAAATATGAACAAGTATGCAGCATAATCTCACTTTTATTCAGGAAGAAGAAGACGTTAGTGACTGTGACTCCGGGCTCACTTGGCAAAAACACCCCCTGACCCTCCACCCCCTATCGCAAAATGTAATGCCCGTGAAAAGGGTAGGTGAACACAGTGTTATATAGAACATAGTCCCGAGAGCACGATTGAAAATGAAAACTAGATATAGTGTATGGTATAAACTATGCACCAAAAAGTGTGATATAAGATGAACCAGGCGTGAAATATAATATGCAATACATTGTGCGCAATGACAGATTCATTGGAGAGCGCGAGATAGCACAGGCACTAGCGTGTGCTATGCGATATGCGCCTTGGAGTGTAATATGCACAGGGCAGTGTTGTGTAACCTAACTAGTCTCTAAAGTTGTAATATAAAATATGTGCTGGGGAGTGTAACGTTGCATATGCACTGTGACAAAGATATGGATCCCAAATTGTAATATGTATGGCATAGCACTGTGCGTTATAACATAGGCATCGAGGAAGGCACGTTAGATGGGGCAATATAACCCGTGCGAAGACAAGTGTGGCATGACATTTTCACGGGGTGGTGTTACAGTGCACATGGGCTAGAGAGTGTCATAGCATATGCACTAGCTAGTGGAATACAATACAGAGGTGTGTGGCACTCGGCAGGCAATGGTGGGTGTAACACAGCATTGGGCTCTGTCAGGAGCGCGCTGTGACTCGCAAGTGATGTTCGTCCCCTTTCCAGAGAGTAAAATAAAAAGTATTACACATCCGGCAGTGGATGTGTGTTTTATTAACTGTGAGGGGGGTTTCTTGCATAGTTTTGGTCGAATTTTTGTCGAATCCCCTTTGAATGGCTTGGTGTGCATGTGTATTAAATGTGCCCGTCAATAGCTACCCATGTTTGTATAAATAAACGACAAGGGTGTCTACCGGGATTAGGCACGGTAGAGCATCAGACATGTCAGAGCTTCACTAGTGGTGTAAATACATTCCACGTGGATTAATTGCATGCATAGTCGCCTTTTAATGAATATCACGCAAATCGTCATGGTGATAGGTACGTACGGTTTGTCCAGCATGTCCTAGGTGTGTCTATAAATATATATTTTTTAAAAATAATAAAAAACAGTGGCCGGCCCTGGGGATTGGGGTCAAAAAAATATAATTAGGAGACAGGCCCTGGGGGATGGGGTCATCAGGGCCAATAAATTAGAATAAGAAGGGGAACCACACAGCCCCCCTTCTTAAAAAAATAAAATAAATAAAAGACTGGCATCGTGCCGGAGGCCATGCCCCCTCCATGCAGCACTCTGCAAACGCGCCCCCAACAGGCATCTCCAGTATGCGCCAGGGAGCTGCGCTGCAGACAGGTGTTCTGAGGCCAAGCCCCTTTTTACACCTCTCTGCAACGCAGCTCTGTGGCGCTTACTGGAGGTACCTAGTGGTCTAGTGTGACCCTAGGGACCCTTAGGATTCAAGGGGACTTAATCTCTCAACTTAGAACAGCCACAGGGCGCGTTTACACAGTGGTGAAGGGAGGGGACGGGGCCTGAGGTGACGTGTGCAAACACGCACCATGGCACGTTTTAAATTGGGGATATAATTTCCCTTCAATACTGAGGGCCCCTGGGGGCTAACTAGCCCACCAAGTGCTTCCAGTAAGCGCCACTGAGCTGCATTGCAGAGAGGTGGTCCAGGCCGTGCCACTTTTTACACCTCTCTGCAACGCAGCTCTGTGGCACTTACTGGAGGTACCTAGTGGGCTAGTTGGACCCTAGGGACCCTCAGGACTCAAATGAACTTAATCTCCCAACTAAAAACGGACACAGGGCGTGTTTACACAATGGTGAAAGGAGGGGACGGGGCCTGAGTTAACGTGTGCAAAAACGCCCTGTGGCCTGTTTTAAGAGGTAGTTTTAATCCCCATGCCCTATTATATACTAGGGGCTTATAGAGGAGGTAAGGCTAATCACAGGGGGACCCCAACGCATAATGTTCCCTAGTGTATGTAGGTGTTTTCACTGTATTCTAAGTGTCTTTTAACATAGCACTGGCTCTAGGACTGGTTAGTCAGACTCAGTTACCACCAGTATCCGTCCAAGTTGAGGGTACAGGATGATTTTGCAACAAGGCTTCTTTCTGCTCTTCTTTTTGTTCTTTCTGCACGTTATCCTTCTTCCTGCACTTATCTTCGTATTTGAGGACTTCTGTTGCTTCTTTCTGCACTTCTTTTGTTTCTTTCTGTGCATTTTTTCTTCTTTCTTCACATGTCCTATCTCTGTAGGCATAGTTAGAAATTAGCATTTAAAAAACCTTTGAAATTAACAGAAAAAACCATAGGTTTCAGGCACGTTATAGTTAGGAATTAGCATTTAAAAAACCTCAGAAATTCACTGAAAAAACCATAGGTTTCAGGGGTGTTATAGTTAGCTGGACTTTTCACTTGTACAAAACCATTGAAATTCCCCCGTTATAGTTAGTTCAGCTAACTCTAACTCGCGCGCCCGCAATGCACTGCTGATGACGTCACATATTACATCACTCATGACATGGTCAGTGACATCACTCATGACATCACTGATGACATCTCAAATGACATCACTGATGACATCACTGATGACATCATCCTTGTGATAGAGTGGCAGACCTCCTCTCACCCTAATATAACCTTTGATACACACATTCAAAAATAGAGACTAAAATTTTCAAAACAATGGACATACCAATACCAGTTACAACAACCTCTTCAGTAATTCTAAGATCCACATACACATCCACTCATTCACCAACAGTCCAATACAGTCACTCATACATGTACTCACTCATCATATGTACTCATACACCTATACATCCTGTTACACAATGCCACTCATCCATAGTTACTCACACACATAGTCACTCATGCTAATAAAGAATCAAACATACATTTACTTGCATATACAGTTATACACACACCACCACACTTACTTCTACGGAAACTTACACATACTTAGTCTTTTAAACAATCACTTATAGAAACACATACTTATTCATACAGGAACTCTTTCAATCTCTCACTCTCACATATACTCACATATATACACCAATAGTCACATATACTAGTTTAAAACATATGTAGTTACTCATAAAGACACTATTGAGACAGTCATTCACTCACTAACACACCCATACACACACTCATCCACCCATACAGTCCTGCACACATACTGTGTTCAACACATACAAACAGTGAGTCACTCATTCATGCACCTATGCACTACGTAATACCCCCACCGAACCATGCAGACACTCAGACTGATACTCAAAAAACCAACTAATAACCTATATAGACACCCATGTAGCTACTCACCAATCCATGCAGCCACTTCTACACAAAGTGAGAGACTGATACAGATATTTACATATTTAAACATTACTCACTAAGCCATGTATTCACTATGATACACTTAATCAGTCAGTTACACAATCAATTTTTCAAAAACAAATCATCCATTTAGACACTTATATACCCATTTATTCTTCCATCGACCTTGAGATATACATATATAAAACATATTTAATTTTCAGAATAACACACATTCACTGGATGATGTCATCAGTGATGTCATCAGTGATGTCATTTGAGATGTCATCAGTGATGTCATGAGTGATGTCACTGACCATGTCATGAGTGATGTAATATGTGACGTCATCAGCAGTGCATTGCGGGCGCGCGAGTTATAGTTAGCTGAACTAACTATAACGGGGGAATTTCAATGGTTTTGTACAAGTGAAAAGTCCAGCTAACTATAACACCCCTGAAACCTATGGTTTTTTCAGTGAATATATATATATATATATATATATATATATATTCACTGAAAAAACCATAGGTTTCAGGGACGTTATAGTTAGTTGGACATTTCACTTGTACAAAACCAGAGAAATTCGGCCCTTCTAGTTAGTTGAGCTAACTATAACTCGCGCCCCCGCAATGCAAGTCACATATTGCATCACTCATGACATGGTCAGCGACATCACTCATGACATCACTGATTACCTCATCCACTTAAAAATCTGATGCACCTCCTCACAGTCTGATAACGTTTAGTACATCCACCCTACAATACAGACTGCCATTCTCGAAAGCATAGACACACCAATACTAGTTACTACATACCCCCTCACTGATTCATAGCTCTACACACACATCTACACCCTTATCCATACAGTCACTCAAATGCAGTCACACATCAATCCAGCTACTATCATATGTACTCATACACCCATACAGACACTCACACACCACCACTCACCCATAGAGTTATTCACACAGCTAGTCAGTAATGCAAAGAATCAATCACACTCCCATTTACTCCCCTACACAGTTCTACACATACCACCTCGCTTATTCATACAGATACTAACACATACTTACTCTCTTCTGCAATCACTGACACAAGCACACACTCATCCATACAGCTACTCTCACAAGCACTCACTCTCACATAAATCATGTATATACTCTAACACTCACATATACTACCTTTCACATATGTAGTTACTCACACATGTACCACTGCGACATCCATTCACTCACCAACACAGCTATACACACACTCACCCACCCATATAGCCCCTCACAGATACACTCTTGAACCCTTACACCCAGTGAATCACCCACTCACACATCCATACAGAGAGTCACACACACACCACCCACCCACACAGACTCTGAGACACTCATTTACGTACTCAGACAACAAATCAAAAAGCCATATATAGATGTTCATATAGCTAATCACCAACCCAAGTGGCCACTTACACACTAACTGACAGACTGATACAGACATTCCTACAGATTAGTCTGTCACCCAAATATTAGTAAGACACATTTAATCACTCACTTATACAGTCAGTCATGCACCTATTAAGTCATTCATTCAGACACTCATATACCTACTCATTCTTCAATATACCTTGGCATATATATGTATAAAACATATTTAAACTCTTTAGAAACACTCAGTCACTGAATGATGTCATCAGTGATGTCATTTGAGAAGTCATGAGTGATGTCACTGACCATGTCATGAGTGATGTAATATGTGACATCATCAGCAGTGCAGTGCGGGGGCGCGAGTTATTGTTAGCTCAACTAACTATAACGGACGAATTTCTCTGGTTTTGTACGAGTGAAATGTCCAACTAACTATAACGTCCCTGACACCTACGTTTTTTTCAGTGAATTTCTAAGGTTTTTTAAATGCTCATTTCTAACTATAACGTCCTTGAAACCTATGTTTTTTTCAGTGAATATATATATACATATATACATATACATATATACATACATATATATATACATACACATATATATACATACACATATATATACATACATATATATACATACATATATATATATATACATATATACATATATACATACACATATACACATACATATACATACATACATACATATATATACATACATATATATACATACATATATATATATATATATACACATACATACACATATATACACATATATACACATATATATTACCTACTGGCGGTAGGTAGTTATAGTTAGGACCACGTTTCCATAGGAAATCCGCAACATTCTATTTTGAATAACTTTGGCGCCGGTCGACGAATCCTCGCGAATTTTTCAAAATAGGTGGGGCGCTACGCTCCGCTCCTACCCTGAAAGTCTCGGGGGGAATTCGTCAAGCGGGGGCTGAGATAAAAGGGGGGTCCCAAAACGCGTTTTTCCCATGCATTTTTCCATAGGACCTTTAGACAGGGCTACAGCCCGAACGGCTGAACAGAATTACTTGAAATTTGGCAGAGAGGTAGTCCTCAGGTCAAGGAAGTGCCTTTTGTAGGTTTGGTGTAAATCTGTTCAGTAGATTCTGAGAAAATAGCCTTTAAATCAATATATATATCTGAGCCAGCTTACGGTACGCTTACCGTACGCGTACGGTGGCGTGCGCGAGCGCGATTCTGATTGGCTCTTAGATCTTAGTAAACATTCCAATCGGCCGAAACCAGGAAGCGGCGGCCGCCATTTTCTCTCTCGCACTGAGAGTGATGATGAAAAGACAAAGCACAAAAACATGTAAAGGGGCTGTTTAGACAGTTCCCACACACATAGCCAAGGTGGGGGGGTCCCCAAAGATCCCCCAAGGCCAAAAACGGAATTTTTTTTTTTTCGCTAATTTCGCCGATTGCGCTTACCGTACGCGTACGGTAAAAAATTACATAAAAAAAAAATATCCACACTCTCCCCACCCCGTGTGCAATTGGTGGCCGAATGCCACCAATTGTGCATGGCTTATAATACATGAGATAAACTATAATATTTTAAAAAAATAAAAATAAAAATAAAAAATTATCCACACTCTGTCCACCCCGTGTGCAAATGGTGCCCGAAGGGCACCATTTGTGCATGGCTTAAAAAAAATTACGAAAAATTAAAATATTACCTTTCAAAATCGAAGTGCATCATATGTCCTCCATGTGCGCACGGTGCGCGAAGCGCATCGTGCGTACATGGCCCATCTAGTGTAACGTGGGCACGCGGTGCGCGTAGCGCACCGCGTGCCCACCGTGCGTGCACGGCACTAACTGCGTAAAGTGGGCGCGCGGTGCGCGAAGCGCACCGCGTGCTTACTGTGCGCGCACGGTGCGCGAAGCGCACCGTGCGCGCACTGAACGAACTGCGTTAAGTGGGCGCGCACGCCACGAATGGCGTAAAGTAACTTAGCATTTAAAAAACCGTACAAATTCACTGAAAAAACCATAGGTTTCACACACGTTATAGTTAGGAATTAGCATTTAAAAAACCTTGCAAATTCACTGAAAAAACCATAGGTTTCACACATGTTATAGTTAGCGGAAATTTTACTGATAAAAAACCAATGAAATTCCCCCGTTATAGTTAGTGCAGGCAACTATAACTCACGCGACCGCAATCCTCTGTTGATGCTAATACTGTATTTAGACACTTATTTGCCCAGGTCTTCTTCCATACATTTTTAGCTATACATATATTACAAATATTTTTTTTTCATAAAGACACATATGTCATCAGCAGAAGATTGCGGTCGCGTGAGTTATAGTTGCCTGCACTAACTATAACGGGGGAATTTCATTGGTTTTTTTATCAGTAAAATTTCCGCTAACTATAACATGTGTGAAACCTATGGTTTTTTCAGTGAATTTGCAAGGTTTTTTAAATGCTAATTCCTAACTATAACGTGTGTGAAACCTATGGTTTTTTCAGTGAATTTGCAAGGTTTTTTAAATGCTAATTCCTAACTATAACGTGTGTGAAACCTATGGTTTTTTCAGTGAATTTGTACGGTTTTTTAAATGCCAAGTTACTTTACGCCATTCGTGGCGTGCGCGCCCACTTAACGCAGTTCGTTCCGTGCGCGCGATGCGCTTCGCGCACCGCGCGCCCACTTTACGCAGTTAGTGCCGTGCACGCACGGTGGGCACGCGGTGCGCTACGCGCACCGCGTGCCCACGTTACGCTAGATGGGCCATGTACGCACGATGCGCTTCGCGCACCGTGCGCACATGGAGGACATATGATGCACTTCGTTTTGAAAGGTAATATTTTAATTTTTCGTAAATTTTATAAGCCATGCACAAATGGTGCCCTTCGGGCACCATTTGCACACGGGGTGGAGAGAGTGTGGATAATTATTATTTTTTTTTTAATTTTTTACCGTATGCGTACGGTAAGCGTAATCGGCGAAATTACCGAAAAAATAAAAATTCCGTTTTTGGCCTTGGGGGATCTTTGGGGACTCGCTCAACATGGCTATGTGTGTGGGAGCTTTACTTGAAATTTGGCAGAGAGGTAGTCCTCAGGTCAGGGATGTGCCTTTTGCATATATGGAGTCAATCTGTTCAGTAGTTCCTGAGAAAATTGCGTTAAAAGCACATACATATCTATAGCCGCGCACTGTGCGAGCACCCTAACGTGCGCGAGCGTAATTCTGATTGGTGGTTACATGTTAGTCAACGTTCGAATCGGTCGAAATCAGGAAGTGTCGGCCGCCATTTTGTTTGTTTTCAGTGCGAGAGTGAAAAAGGAAGGTGGCGAACGTGAAAAGGGGGCAGGGTAGAGAGTTCCTGACCCCCTAGCCTTTGTCAGGGGGTCCCTGAAGGCAGATTTTTTTTTTTAATTTTAAAAAACAAAAACATTGCGGGGGTGCGTATATATATATATATATATATATATATATATTCACTTAAAAAACCATAGGTTTCACACATGTTATAGTTAGGGAGCAATGTGTATACGCGTCTCAGGGAAAGACGTCCTCACACTAGCACTCCAAAGCGGAAGGACCGCTGTATGAAAGTAGTACAAACGATGTAACTTGATTCTTTACTTATTTTAATTCATATTGACTTCATATGACTATTCCAGTAGTATGATATTGCTCATACTAACAAAAGTGGGTTAAGACCACGAAACGGTTCACTGCATTATATCCATCGTATTAGCAAGCCATTTTTTCAAATGTCCCCGATGCATTTCGGGACTAGCCCTTCGTCAGGGGGAATTCTAAGAAAGAAATAAAGGAGGACATAAGGCTGGGATCCAGGATGTATGCGAACATAAGTAGATGAACAGTGGGCGCTTCAGTTACCGTAGTGTCTATGCTGTATAAAGTAGGTGAGCAAAATATCAGCATGCTAAACAGTGCTACAGTGGTGAGCTACTGACAACAGAGAAGTAACGTAGTTTCTGTGTGATAACAGTAGACGCGTCAAATGCCGTAGTGTCTATGCTGTATAAAGTTAGTGAGCAAAATATCAGCATGCAAAACAGTGCTGCGGTGGTGAGCTAGTGACAGAGGAATAACGTAGTTTCCGTGTCGATTGCAGAACTGGTGCTGGTACCGTGCAAAGCGTATAAGTGGAAGAGATTAGGTGTTAGCACTCGCGAGGTGAATAAAGTTAAAAAACAAGAGATGATCCGTTCTAAATACCAAATAGCGGGAACTTTAAAACCAGTGGTGTTAAGAATAGCATGAGTCTTAGGGAGTAGAAAAAGATTATAAAAAACAGGATAACGGGAGCGAACAATTACCTGAATGGCACCGATGGTGTAAGGTTTTTAGGAACCTCGTCCGAATGGGTGAAGACATACAAGCTTAACCCCGGAACTAAATATCAAGTACCCGGAAGTCGTGGATCGAGTGAAGCGCGCAAACGAGTCATGTGACTGAAAGAAGCTAGAAGAAAGACTAGCGGGCGTTTGTGGGTGACCAGAAATGAAGAAACCAAAAATAAAAACTAAAAAACCAGTAAACATAAAGTAGCATGTATACAAAAAATAAATAAATGTAGAAGGTGAAAAGAAAAAGAAGAAAAGCAGTATCAGCAAATGTATGAAGTAAAGATGAAAATATGAAGTAGAAGAAAAGAATATCAATATAAGATATGACTGAGTGATTCAGCAGAAGGATACAAATGAGTATACATAAAAGGTTAATTACAAAAAACAGCTAAATTCAAAACGTTCATTAAGACCATGCGGGTAAACAGAATTCAATCTGTGTATCCAAAAAAGTTTGCGCTATAACAGAACGGCTCCATTGTCTTTCCCTCTTTGGATCTTGACTTGTTCTAGGATCAAAAATCTCAGTTGACTGCAATTGTGATTGTTTTCCATAAAGTGTCTTGCCACAGTCGATTTAATATTCTTTGTTCGAATATTGCTTTTGTGCTCTATGAGCCTGGTTTTCATTTTTCTTTCTGTTTTACCCACATACGGGAGTCCACATGGGCATTTAAGCAGATACACTATGTTGCTGCTGTCACAAGTGGCTGTAACTCTGAGTTTGATGGGTGTTCCTTTAGAGGGATGCATGAGTGTCGTACCCTTAATGATGATGTTGCAGCCACCACAATTTAGGCAGGGGATAGTTCCTTTGTGTGTTTTCGCGGAATCCGGAGGGCTCTTGTTTAGAAGTTGCTGTAAATTTTTTGTTCTTTGGTAAGCAAAAATTGGCAAATCATTAAAAATGCCTTTGAAGTCAGGTTCCGATTGTAGAAGCGGCCAGTATTTTCGGATAGTGGTTTTGATTTTTTGACTCTGTTTTGAATATTTGGACACAAAAACTGACGGACTCGTCATGGGTCCACAGGAAATATAGGAGTTTATAAGTTGATCGTAATAAGTGCTCGTGTGTATGTTAAAACGGCGATCTTAAAGAACCCAATTTTATGCTGAGAGAGGTGTAATCAACCAGGGTTAATTGGTATGCAATCGTGGTTGAATATAGATTGCATTCTGTGTCATGGTGCGAAGTGCATATTTCAAACACATCACTAGATAGAGGTTAATAAAATATTATTTGGTAGACGGAAGACGCTGCTCAGTCTGCAAAATACTGGTTATTAGAATCCTTCAATAAAAAAGGGGGATGGCAAAATTGAAGTAGGAATACTGGTATATACATGTTTGATAAGAATATTCAGTTGTCAACGTATATAAGCGATATTGTGGAAACCCGTCTGTCCTAAGTGTAAGGATACCACTGTAGTGATATATAAGACGTGGTGCCACACAGGTAGTTCATCGTTATCAATTCTGTATCTCAGTGACTGCATGATCGATCATAAGGATATTAACTGTGTGTGCAACCGCTCCACATCTTTATCTATATAGTTAGGGAGCACTCACAGGTAAGTCGGTTATAGATCTATTTCTTCGGCCAGACGCGTTTCGGCAGGAACTGCCTTTCTCAATGGCGATAGTGCATGCAGAGAACCACATGACATTTCACTTTTAAAAGTACTGAGGCATTCCTATTGGATATAGCTACGAAGCTAGTGCCTCCTGGATATTTGCATGAAAAGGCGTCAGCGGTAACGAGGGTAACAGAGTTCAAAGTGCAAAAAGATTGCTTCCGCGCAGAAATCAACATGACTATTGGCCGGCATAACGGAAACAACCATGATACAACATCCAATAGGAATGCCTCAGTACTTTTAAAAGTGAAATGGCATGTGGTTCTCTGCGTGCACTATTGCCATTGAGAAAGGCAGTTCCTGCCGAAACGCGTCTGGCCGAAGAAATAAATCTATAAAAGACTTACCTGTGAGTGCTCCCTTCCTTTGGGATTTTGGTGACGAATATATATATATATATATATATATATTCACTTAAAAAACCATAGGTTTCACACGTTATAGTTAGCTGGGCATTTCCCTCGTAAAAAACCAATGAAATTCCCCGTTATAGTTAGTGCAGGCAACTATAACTCACGCGACCGCAATCCGCTGCTGATGACGTCAGATATTACATCACTGTATTTAGACACTTATTTACCCATGTCTTCTTCCATTCATCTTTAGCTATACATATATTTCATTTTTTTTTTTCAGAAAGACACATATGTCATCAGTGATGTAATATCTGACGTCATCAGCAGCGGATTGCGGTCGCGTGAGTTATAGTTGCCTGCACTAACTATAACGGGGAATTTCATTGGTTTTTTACGAGGGAAATGCCCAGCTAACTATAACATGTGTGAAACCTATGGTTTTTTTATGTGAATTTGCAAGGTTTTTTGAATGCTAATTCCCAACTATAACGTGTGTGAAACCTATGGTTTTTCAGTGAATTTGTACGGTTTTTTAGATGCTAAGTTATGTATTTATTAATATATTTTTTTAAACAAAACTTTCGGCGCGCGCGCAGTGCGCTTCGCGCACCATGCGCGCGCGGTGGGCACACAGTGCGCTTCGCGCACCGTGTGCCCACTTTACGCAGTTCGTGCCGTGCGCACCGTGCGCACACAGTGGGCTCGCGGTGCGCTTCTCGCACCTCGCGCCCACTTTTCGCAGTTAGTGCCGTGCACGCGCGGTGGGCACGGAGCGCTTCGCCCCCAAGGGCCAAATACATTTTTTTTTTAAAAATCATGGAGTGCGCGCACGTTGCGAACTTCGCAGAATTTTTTCGAACAAAAAAATAAAAATAAAAATTTGCCCTTGGGGGTCCTTCTGGGACCCCCTGACCACGGCTAGGGGGTCAGGAACTGTCCACCCTGCCCCCTTTTCACGTTCTCCACATTTGTTTTTCACCCCCTCAGAGTGCGAGAGACAAAATGGCGGCCGACACTTCCTGGTTTCGACCAATTCGAATGTTTACTAAGATCTAACAACCAATCAGAATTGCGCTCGCGCACGGCAAGGTGCGTGCACCCAGCGCGCACGCTGCGCGCGTTCAGATATATATATTGATTTAAATGCTATTTTCTCTGGAAATACTGAGCAGATTTACACCAAACCTGCAAAAGGCACTTCATGGACCTTATGGCTACCTCTCTACCAAATTTCACGTAATTCTGTTCAGCCGTTCGGGCTGTAGCTGCGACTAAAGTCCCTATGGAAAAATCCATGGGGAAAACGAGTTTTGGGACCCCCCCTTTTTCTCGGCCCCCGCTTGACGAATCACCCCGAGACTTTCAGGGTAGGAGCGGAGCGCCCCATTAGTTTTGAAAATTTCGCGAGGATTCGTCAATCGGCGCCAAAGTTATTCAAAATAGAATTTTGAGATTTCCTATGGAAACTCGGTCCTAACTATAACTATCTACTGGCGACCGCCAGTAGATTATATATATATATATATATATATATATATATACACACTGAAAAAACCATAGGTTTCACACACGTTATAGTTAGGAATTAGCATTTAAAAAACCTTGCAAATTCACTTAAAAAAACCATAGGTTTCACACATGTTATAGTTAGCAGGACATTTCACTCGTAAAAAACCAATGAAATTCCCCCGTTATAGTTAGTTTAGATAACTATAACTCGCGCGCCCGCAATCCACTGCTCATGACTTCACATATTACATTACTCATGACATGGTCAGTGGCATCACTCATGACATCACTGATGACATCATCCTTGTGATAGAGTGGCGGTCGCGCGAGTTATAGTTATCTAAACTAACTATAACGGGGGAATTTCATTGGTTTTTTACGAGTGAAATATCCACCTAACTATAACATGTGTGAAACCTATGGTTTTTTTCAGTGAATTTGCAAGGTTTTTTAAATGCTAATTCCTAACTATAACGTGTGTGAAACCTATGGTTTTTTCAGTGAATTTGTACGGTTTTTTAAATGCTAATTTATGTATTATTTTTTTTTATATATTTATTTTACAATAAACTACGTATTAAAAATTATTTTCATTTTTTTTGGTTTTCACCGTGCGCGCATGGTGCCCGCACCCCGCGATTTGAAAAAAAATAAATAAAATCTGCCTTCGGGGTCCTTCAGGGACCCCCTGACAAAGGCTAGGGGGTCAGGAACTCTCTACCCTGCCCCCTTTTCACGTTCGCCACCTTCCTTTTTCACTCTCGCACTGAAAACAAACAAAATGGCGGCCAACACTTCCTGATTTCGACCGATTCGAACGTTAACTAACATGTAACCACCAATCAGAATTACGCTTGCGCACGTTAGGGTGCTCGCACGGTGCACGCACCCTGCGCGCGTATAGATATTGATATGCTTTTAAATGCTATTTTCTCAGGAAATACTGAACAGATTTACACCAGACCTGCAAAAGGCACTTCCTTGACCTTATGGCTACCTCTCTGCCAAATTTCAAGTAATTCTGTTCAGCCGTTCGGGCTGTAGCTGCGTCTAAAGGTCCTATGGAAAAATGCATGGGGAAAACGCGTTTTGGGACCCCCCTTTTTTCTCGGCCCCCGCTTGACGAATCACCCCGAGACTTTCAGGGTAGGAGCTGAACGGAGCGCCCCATTAGTTTTGAAAATTTCGCGAGGATTCGTCAACCGGCACCAATGTTATTCAAAATAGAATTTTGAGATTTCCTATGGAAACACGGTCCTAACTATAACTATCTACTGGCGACCGCCAGTAGATTATATATATATATATATATACATATATATATATATATACACATATACACATACACACGTACAACTGGAAAAGCTCATGAGGGCAGAACAAAAAAGTGGTGGGAGGCAAAATCTCTTCAAAGCTATGTGGATGTTGGCAGGGTACCACAAAGGTTGTGTATCCTCCTAGCGCCCAGCTACGAAGACCCGGACCGGGAAATGATGGAGTGGGCAGAGGCCAACTTGGATTCGTCTTGCATGCTTCTACTTATACTTGTGAAATATGCAGAGAAAGACCGGGCAAAGCTCCTGGAGCAGATCAACACACTAAATGAGGAGATTGCCAACATGGAACAAAAAGATGAAAATACAAAATGAAGGGAAGAAATGACCAAGAGATTAAAAAAAAGAGGAGGAAATCATTAGGGAGAGGAAAGCTTTCAAATTTCACAGGGATCGTGATGATTACGAAAGTGGACGTATTTCCACATTTGCCAGAAAGTACGATTACCTTAAGGTCTCCACATATATAGGAAGGCAAACAGAGAAACCGGTACCTGCCACAAAATCAAACATGACAGCTGCCACATCATATTCAGATTTAAGTTCAGCCCCAGAAAGCGAAACAGAAATGGAGACCCGTAATCAAATGCTCAAACAGATCCCAACCTCCCCGTCACTGGCCGATGAAGTAGATTTTTTAGTAGAAGAGCGCAGGCAGACCCTGCGCCCAAGACCACATTCAAACGAATCAAAAGTCGAACAACAAAACGCCGCAAAAGAAGGCAGGCCAGGAGGCGAAATAACAGGCAACAAACCTCAATAACAGAAACAACACTGGAGACGGTAAGCATGGGTGAAGCTAACAACAATCCTACTGTCTTGAACCTCACTGATGTTGTCCTTAATAAAGCAGAACAACTCCTCCTCTCTTTAGGACTATCTTATTGCCCGATCAGTTTCTTTAGTTACGCTACCACTAGGTTTGACATCTACAAAGGGATACGCAAGTTGAAGTTAAAAAAGTATTTTTTACAACAGAACAAACAACAGGATCCTACTAAGACAGTGACAACAACTCAGCAAGATATAACAAATGAACAAGAAGACAATCCAAGCACCCTCACTCCATCAGATTTGAGATTACTCACTGACATACAGGTACTTATGTTGGAAAATCAGACCCCCCAATATCAGCACAGCAAGGGCTGGAAATGAGGACAACGGAATATTACAAATAAAAGCTAAGACCCCTTTCAAGCCCCATTCGACATTTAATCCGTTGATGATCAAGGATTCCATTGACAGTTTCCATGAGAATGTGGTTAGCGGTCTCAAAGATCTAAATTATAAAATGTTGAACCCTATCAAACGGAAAACAGACAGGAGATACAATTCAATGCATTGATGTCTAAACTTAAGAAAAACCTAAACATTGTCGTTCGCAATGCAGACAAAGAGGGAAATGTAGTCCTGTGGAAAAATGACGACTATGTTAGTGAGGCTATGACATGACTCAAGGATGTACAATGTTATCGACGTAGTGATTACTCTTCTTGGCGTAAAGTGAACAATGAAATTAATTGGATGGAAATATTCCGGACAGTTATCTTCGGATGAATTTAGATACATGAAAAAGGACAAACCAGTGGTACCTATTTTATATTTCATTCCGAAGATTCATGAAAATGCCCTTGTACCACCGGGCAGACAAATCATATCTACTCGCAATAGTTTGCTTGAGAAAACCTCCAGATATATAGACTTTCACTTACAAGAACATGTCCAGAATTTAGCGTCCTATATCCATGACACTAGTGACTTTTTAACCAAACTAATTGATTATCCATGGCGCGATGAATATCTTAATCACGCTAGATGTGACATCCCTATACACTTACATTAATCATAGGGATGGGTCTAAGGGCCCTAGAATTTTATCTGTCTAGGAGAGGTCCAGAATATACACAACACAGTTTGAGGTTTCTAAACATGGTAGAGTTTTGTCTACGTAACAATTATTTTATGTTTCAAAACTCCTTGGGATCAACAAATGTGAGGAGTAGCGATGGAAGCCAGCTTCTCCCCCAGCTATGCTTGTTTTCATATGGGGTGGTGAGAGGAGCTGGTCCTATCTAGGGAACATGCAACTACTGTAAGGATCACCCTTAAAGCCTGGTGGAGATACATAGACGATCTGTTTTTAATTTCGGATGGATCAGTCAGTGAAGCAGAGAAATTTGTACAGGCACTAAATGTGAATTCACTTAACTTACATTTTACTGCTTCCATCAGTGCAACCACTATTATTTATCTTGATGTACAGGTTTGTGTGACGGATGGCAAGTTAATAACCAAACTGCACAGAAAGCCAACAGCAGGCAATTCAGTGCCACATGCTGGCAGCTCACATCCGAAGCACCTCATCCGAAGCATTCCTTACGGAGAGATGCTGAGGATTAGACGCATTTGTAGCTGCAAAGAAGATCTGATGATCGAACAGAAAAATAGAAAACATCGCTTTGAGCAGAAACAGTATAGACGTTTCCATCCGTAAAAGTATGATGTTACCAAGGGAATCTCACCTGAAGAAAGACGGTGAAAAACTTTCCCTAACACCACAACACAGTACCAAACAAAATGTTGCCAATAGGTTTAGATTCATCATACAGTTTAGCAAACAAGAAGGACAGATTAGGAAACTTAACTAGAAATTGGCCTTTAGTCCTTAGTGACCCCACTATTGGGCACTTGCTCCCCAGGAAACCAGCTATCACATATAGCAGAGCGAGGTCCATAAAAGATATTTTGGTCCAAAATGACCCTACAGTACCTGGTAAAAGTACGTGGTTATCACAAAGAAAGGGTTTCTTCAAATGTCAAGTATGCAAGGCATGCCAATATGGCTGTAATCAAACTACATACAAAACCCCGTTCTGTGAAAAGGAAAGTTTGATAACAAAATCCCTCAATTGCAAAACTGACTATGCCGTTTATGTGCTGGAGTGCCCTTGTGGACTTCGCTACATTGGTAGCACGATCTTACAAGCACACAAGAGGGTACTCCAGCACTTAAGGGCAATAAAAAAAATCAAGATCAGGCATATCAAGTTGCCAGGCACTTTAGTGAATCACATAATTCTGACCCCAGTGGTCTGAGATACTTTTTAATAGATGCGGTCACCCCCAACAAAAGAGGGGGAGACAGAGAAAGCGTGCTCAGACTACTCGAAGCTAAATATATTCTTAACCTCGATACAAAACATCCTAAGGGCCTCAATGCCACTGAGGAATTGTATACATGTCTCGAATACAAGTTAACTGCAAGAGTAGCAGATTCTGAAATTGTTAAATCCACTTAGTCATCAAAATAATATATATTCTTTTAAATAAGAATTTTCTGATTTTTGTGTTCTGCAATTGTAAATATTTATTTTGATACTAATCAGAACACTTCAACTGCCGCATTTTGCACATAATTTTACACATAGGGTGAGTTAGTGGAAAAAATCCTGTTAGCAAGGTTTTAAGCGGGGTTTCTTTTAGGTATTAGTAATAATACTATGCAATTTTGTACAGCATTTGCACTTTACAATATTCAGTGTTTACATGAATCAGAAGTTTGGTACTGTATCAGCAAAATTTGCACAATGATTTGGGATATAACCAATTTTATGAAATTTATACAGAAAATCATTTTTATTCATGATTTTAGATAATTTTATAATCATGTTCCCCTTTGAAATTATGCACAAAAAGTTTTTACAATAAGGACATACGATGGAATGGATTTATTGGATAAACCTTTTTCGCAGGGATTTTAGGAAATGTTAGTGTCAATTCTACAACAATTACAGAAATGTAACCATTTTAATATGCATTTCCTTCCAAAACTTCTGATAATGTTATTTTGTTACATTGCAATGTTATAAGTAAAGGTGCACTTGTCACTTTAAACACTGGCTGTTTCAATGACTATTGGGTAACAAAATGGTATAAAAAAAAAGTACTCACCTGACCGAGCGTGTCATGTGATCAAGGCCCGAGGAGGGCTGAAACGCATCATGGCTGTAAAGGTCCGAGAGCAACAATAAATATCTAAGCACAACGTTGTGGTCCGTGCCCGTACTTGTTTCCAAAGGAAAGGAAGTCATAAAACGGAGCAGATTCAACTGTGTGTCTATATATATATATATATATATATATATATATATATATATATATTACCTACTGGCGGTCGCCAGTAGGTAGTTATAGTTAGGACCACGTTTCCATAGGAAAACCTCAACATTCTATTTTGAATAACTTTGGCGCCGGTCGACGAATCCTCGCGAATTTCTCAAAATAGGTGGGGCGCTCCGCTCCGCTCCTACCCTGAAAGTCTCGGGGGGATCCGTCAAGCGGGGGCTGAGATAAAAGGGGGGTCCCAAAACGCGTTTTTCCCATGCATTTTTCCATAGGACCTTTAGAACGAGCTACAGCCCGAACGGCTGAACAGAATTACTAGAAATTTGGCAGAGAGGTAGTCCCTAGGTCAAGGAAGTGCCTTTTGTAGGTTTGGTGTAAATCTGTTCAGTAGATTCTGAGAAAATAGCCTTTAAATCAATATATATATCTGAGCCCGCTTACGGTACGCTTACCGTACGCTTACGGTAAGCGTACGGTGGCGTGCGCGAGCGCGATTCTGATTGGCTCTTAGATCTTAGTAAACATTCGAATCGGCCGGAACCAGGAAGCGGCGGCCGCCATTTTGTGTATTTCACTCTGAAAAAAAAGAGTGAAAACAAGGAAAGGGGGCAATGAGGAGAGTTACAGACCCCCTAACATTTGTAAGGGGGTCAAAGAAGGACAGAAAAGTACAAAAAAAACATTTATTGATTTTAAAAAAAATCACGGGGTACGCGTACGGTAAGCTTACGGTAAGCGTACGGTAGAAAAAAAAAAAAAAAATGAAAATCAGATTTAAGTGTTTAGATATTAGGGGGCTCTAAAAAGAGCCGTTGTGTTTATGAAGTCATTTTTTTAGTGGTACCTACAAGTAAGTACCGATGCAGAGTCTAAGGTTCAAGAGGAAGACTCTGTTCCCTTCATCATTGAAGTGCGCACCATCTCCTCTATAAATGTCTTGCATGTCATAACGCAAGTTGTTGTGGTAAATGGCACCCATACCATAGTCACGGAGGAAAGCAGAAACAGATTTGTTGACGTGCTTTCTTGCTTTGTCATCGCACCGCGTGCCCACCGTGCGTGCACGGCACTAACTGCGTAAAGTGGGCGAGCGGTGCGCGAAGCGCACCGCGTGCCCACTGTGCGCGCACGGTGCGCGAAGCGCACCGTGCGCGCACGGAACGAACTGCGTTAAGTGGGCGCGCACGCCACGAATGGCGTAAAGTAACTTAGCATTTAAAAAACCGTACAAATTCACTGAAAAAACCATAGGTTTCACACACGTTATAGTTAGGAATTAGCATTTAAAAAACCTTGCAAATTCACTGAAAAAACCATAGGTTTCACACATGTTATAGTTAGCGGAAATTTTACTGATAAAAAACCAATGAAATTCCCCCGTTATAGTTAGTGCAGGCAACTATAACTCACGCGACCGCAATCTTCTGCTGATGACATATGTGTCTTTATGAAAAAAAAATATTTGTAATATATGTATAGCTAAAAATGTATGGAAGAAGACATGGGCAAATAAGTGTCTAAATACAGTATTAGCATCAGCAGAGGATTGCGGTCGCGTGAGTTATAGTTGCCTGCACTAACTATAACGGGGGAATTTCATTGGTTTTTTATCAGTAAAATTTCCGCTAACTATAACATGTGTGAAACCTATGGTTTTTTCAGTGTATATATATATATATATATATATATATATATATATATATATATATATATATATATATATATATATATATATATATATATATATATATATATATATATATATATATATATATATATATATATATTATCTACTGGCGGTCGTCAGTAGATAGTTATAGTTAGGACCGTGTTTCCATAGGAAATCTGAAAATTCTATTTTGAATAACTTTGGCGCCGGTTGACGAATCCTCACGAAATTTTCAAAACTAATGGGGCGCTCC